>NC_137608.1:5622556-5647556 GCF_963280865.1 Gymnoscopelus braueri
AAATAGCCGATGCAAGCTCACAATACGTTGCATCGTGACGCATTGTGAACTTCAAATGGCCGAAATAGGGCTGAAGTGGTTAATGTATGTTTTGTAATAATAATCAAAATAGGCAAAGTAACTACGGTAGTAACTAAAGTTTTCAAATAATTGTAGTGGAGTAAACGTACAATATTTTGCCTCTGAGTTGTAGTGGAGTAGAAGTAAAAGTATCGAAAATTGGAAATACTCCTCTAAAGTAAAAGTGTCATGTTCTAATGCAGGGATTTCCAAACTGTGGTGCCCAGGCTAGGGCCCTGGTTGTAAAACCTTTTCATGTCAAGGACCCCCAAATTGACACATATTATACCCCGGAACCCCCATTTGAAAACATATGCCAGGGACCCCCATAAAAGAAGACTTTTACAGCTATAGCAGTGATTCCATGAACTATAATTCATTTGTCTGATCTTTGACCATTCACCAAACAAATTCCTCTGTAGGTCAGTTCACGTTTTCTTTTCAACCCATGTGAGAAGGTCATCTTCTATCACTGGTAAACACATGTTAAAGGAGTAGCTCAGGCAAAAAAAAGACTTATTTTCTATCAATTACACACCCCATGAATTTTTATTTTTTGTCGCATTCCTGAGCCAATAATTTGATGACCGGGTGGCTGCAATTGAGTCTCAAATTGAGTCGACTCCACCGTTCCTCAAATTATTGGCTCAGGAATGTGACAAAAACCAAACAATCTCCATGAATTCAAAGCTTCATGGGGTGTGTAATTGATAGAAAAGTATTTTTGGGGGCGAACTACTCCTTTAACATTTTGGAGAAATCTCACTTCGCAATCACCTAATGTATTGTTCTCCATTGTATTGTTCACGTGTAGTTCTACGGTTGTGGAGTAAAGTCTTTGTCTGGTTGTCATTCTAGTCTCCTGAGTTGAACACATATACATTTCTCTGAAATTTGACCCCTGCACCAAACCTAACTAACCCTAACCCATATTACTGTGTCAGGGGCCCCAGGGGCCACAGCTTGTCAAGATGCACCGTTAATCCGAGCCGCACCAAACTGGGACACTGTTCAGCCAGGGGTCATGAGAATAGTCTCACCCAAAAAACCTAAATAGGTGCATGAACAATATGGTCGCTGTCGGGTGGACTTTCTGTGACCTCTATCTTTTCGACTGTGCTTAGTTTTTTGTCTAATTGATCGTACAATTGCTTTATTTCTGTGTAAATCGTTTTTCCATAGTATTTGTTTTGTTCAGTGGTGTAAAGTAACTAAGTACATTTACTCAATTACTGTACTTAAGTACAATTTTGAGGTACTTTAACTTTACTGGAGTATTTCCAATTGTCTATACTTTTACTTACTCCACTACATCTCAGAGGCAAATATTGTACTTTTACTCCACTACAATTATTTGAAAACTTTAGTTATACTACTTTGCAGATACAAATTATTACATTATAAAACATACATTAACCACTTTAGCCCTATTTTATACCTAGGCTATTTGAAAATAGCCGATATACAAGCACAACGCGTCGCAATGCGACGCGTTGTGAGCTTATAAATCGGCTATTTTCAAACATTTTAGTACTTTTACTTTTGGTACTTTAAGTATATTTTGATACCAATACTTTTGTACTTTTACTCAAGTCAATTTTTAATCCCTGACTTTTACTTGTAACAGAGTACTTCTACATTGCAGTATCGATACTTTTTCTTAAGTAAAACATTTGAGTACTTTTTCCACCACTGGTTTTGTTTTGCTTTAAGTTGCATTTAGTTAGATGTTCGGTGCGAGTCCAGCTAAAATAATGGACGCGACCAGGCGAGTATTCATGTGAAGCACTCCTCGCCCAGCGGGAGCGAGTCATAGCGCCACCTGCAGGATTTACCTGCCGAGATTATGATAAACACACGGGGGACAAGAGAAGGTGTAAGTGTGAAGGAAAGGAGGGGAGGAAAAACACTGGGATTTAAGAAAAAAAAACTATATAAAATTTGCTTAACCACTTAAACTCTATATGTGGTTGACTGTCCCTCAGGGCTCTACACAAGTGGATTTTCTGTTTTCACTCGACATTACATATCTGCGCTGAAAATGTCTTCGATGAAAATAGCCGATCTACAAGCGCTGCGACGCATCGTGAGTTTGTATATCGGCTATTTTCTGCAAAAGGTTTCCCCACAATACAGATGCTGGCGTTTAAGTGGTAACGAAGTTAATCAGACTAATCAATTTAGTGGTCAATTATAAATGTTTAATTTAATTTAATTTAATTTAATTTAATTTAATTTAATTTAATTTAATTTAATTTAATTTAATTTAATTTAATTTAATTTAATTTAATTTAATTTAATTTAATTTAATTTAATTTAATTTAATTTTCAATAACAATAACAATCAAAGTGTGTGTGCGTATGCGTGTGTGTGTGTGTGTGTGTGTGTATGTGTGTGTGTGTGTGTGTGTGTGTGTTTCAGGTGAGGGCATTGGAGGGTGACTTTGACCCGGACAAAGTGATTGACAGGATCGACATCTGTCCAGAGAACGCAGAGGTCACACTGACCGACTTCAGAGCCTATCAGACGGTGGTGCTGGACCCCGAGGGCGACGCCCAGCTAGACCCCAACTGGGTGGTCCTCAACCAGGTCAGCCAATGAATCACATTCTATTTGGTAGCACCTCTTAAATTAGCGACCATAATAACTTAAACCTTATATACAGTATACGTTTCTCTGAACTTTGACCTTTCGCCAAACAGATTCCTTAGTATAAATGTACTCTAAGATAACCTTTATGTTGACTAAAAGCAAAAATATTGCTATTTACTGATTTTTACCTCATTTTACATAATTCATTCAAATTATGCTAATGAAGAAAGGTTGCAAGTCTCCACCATGATAATAGATACATTCCTGGATCACAAGCATGGACTTAGACTCTTAAATCACCTTTCTAAGTTTAACTGGAAGCAAAATGAAAGCCATTTCCAGTTTTGGTAATTAATTAGCTCATTATGCCAAATACTCAACTTGCTCAACATGCAACGTTTAGCAACCAAGCTTAATCTCATCTGCTAAGCCTATAGATGGCATTTGAATCATTAAAGTTGACAGGAAACCCATTTCTGGGTTGACCTATGGGGGCTTCCAGTTGACTAGTAGGTCAGTTCACGTTTTCTTTTGTCTTTTCAACCCATGTGATAATGTTATCTTCTATCACTGGTAAACACATGGTAACATTTTACTGTGCCAAATTGGATAAATCTCACTTCACAATCACCTAATGTATCGTTATATGTTGTATCTGTTGTGATAGACTATACGCAGTATGTATTATAGCCCAATCTATATACTAATGGTCTGGTCACAGGTACAACTTCAAGTTCTTAGCTTAGCACGGGAGCTCTTGTTTATTCACTGTCTCTGTCTCAGTACAGGTTTTAACTGACATCCGTTCTAGTGCTTGTCACAATAAGACATACTGCTTCTAGTAGTCATAATAGTAACACACCTTCACAATAAAGGTCTAAGCAGTACCAAACATTGCATCTCCCTTTAACAAGAAAACAAGATGTGCCTTTGCAGAGCATCAAATGAAATGCAGAAAAATAAGGCACTTAAATGACAATCTAATGCCACAATATTAAAGTCACAGTATACTGTAAAATCCTTGGCAGTGCAAATAACTTCAGTACACAAATATAGCTTCAGTATACACTGACAAGTGCTGAGGTATTTAAGTGTGCATCTTCTGGAACAACAACAATAGCAGCGAACAATTAGTTCCAACAGATCAACAATCCTGAGATAAGCGAATCATTGTATTGACAGTATTAAGCTGGTGAACATCTCATGACAGGTAAGTATGAATACAGTTCAGTTTAATTGTTTTCCTCTTTTTTTTCAACTTTTACATGAACCATACACAATTTATTTTCTCATAAATCACACATTAAATCACAGTATGTTGTAGATATATGTATATATATATATATATATATATATATATATATATATATATATATATATATGTCACAGTACGATTGGAGAACCAGGACGATTGAAGACAGAGCGCTCGTTTTTAGGCACGGGGCTTCGGGGCGAGGCGGGGCTTTGATGCGACGCGGACCTGTCTGTTGTTGTTCCCCCGACCCCCCCACGTAGCAACCAGGAAGCTACGCTAGGGGAACGCTGAACACGCGTTCATACCTATACCTCTAAGGTTCACACGCACGTGTCACGTGATAATAGTTATTGTCCATGACGGAGGCGCGCCGACTCAGCAGAGCTTGAGGACGAGGAGGCGCGAGTGCCCGCGCTGACCGGCCGATGCTCTGATGAGTCGAATCAGCCGTCCGAGTTGTGAACCGATAGGGACAGAATAGTTCTTTTCATGGATCACTGTGTGTGTGTGTGTGTGTGTGTGTGTGTGTGTGTGTGTGTGTGTGTGTGTGTGTGTGTGTGTGTGTGTGTGTGTGTGTGTGTGCGTGCGTGCGTGCGTGCGTGCGTGCGTGCGTGCGTGCGTGCGTGCGTGCGTGCGTGCGTGCGTGCGTGCGTGCGTGCGTGCGTGCGTGCGTGCGTGCGTGCGTGCGTGCGTGCGTGCGTGTGTGGTTGCGACCAAATGTGTGTGCACTTTAATTGGAAAGCCTGGCTTGTGGCTCCCTCTAGTGCTTTTTCTACAGAATTGCTGGTTGGGTGGTAAAAACAAGCGCGCTTTCTTCAATCGTCCTGGTTCTCCAATCGTACTGTAACATATATATATATATATACTTTTTTTTTATAGGGCAGCGATCCGCCTACACCCTTTACAATCAATCATAGGTCAAAGACTTGCCTCGGCTTTTGGACTGTTTCCTCCTTCCGTTGACTCATACCTGGCCAAAACATTACGTCCCTTGCTTGTTTGCTCTTCTCTACTCCAAAATGTCCTGTGTGTATGCATTTTAGCATGTATGGTCTGAGCTTGTGTGGAATGATTAATTTCTCACCCTTCAGAAGGATCCCATCCGCCTCCGTGATCTCGTCACAGTGGTCCCAGACAGTACTTGCTGATGAGTGGGTGACATTTTTTTCTTGTCTCCGGCCAGCCTGACCGAATGACTTGCTTGAGAGTGGAGAGCTGCTCACCCTGAGCTGTAGCTGTTTTGAGGTCATCTAGCCTGTCTGCACTCACTGGAGCTGTGCTCTTCTTCTTCTGTCGTATGTCCTTAGACCTTCAGCTCCGTTGCAGCAAGCCAGTCTAGGTCAATTAGGCCACGATCACCATTAGGTGGCCGGTATATGGGGCAGCTGGTCATCACGTGTTCCACAGTCTCTAGTGGATCCCCACATTCGCAGTGGGCATTGTCTGTGAGACCCCACTTCTGCATTGATGCACCGAAACGTCCCACACCTGTCCTCAGGCGATTGAGGGTTGTCCACTCCTTACGTTGGAGGTGCTGGCCAGGAGCATCTGTTGGGTCCTCGATTAATTTTTGAGGCCTGGATTGTTCTGCTGCTTTCCACTGGTCCCTCCATCTTGCCTTCACCCAGGAAGCCTTGGGCTGGGCTGATGACAGTGTGCACTTGTGTCTCCATGGCCTCTGATAGAGACTTGTCCTCTTCATCCATGGATTTTCTCGACAGTGTGTCGGCTACCGGGATCTCTTTGTCTGGTCTGTGGATGCGAGTTATGCTGTATTTTTGCAGGGCGAGTATCATGCGCTGTATAGGCGTGGTGGAGCAAGGGCTAGGGGAGAATAGTCTCTAGCGGTTTGTGGTCTGATTCCACAGTTACTGTATATGTCGCCCATAGAGGTACTCGTGGAAACTCTTACACCCATACAGGACTGCATATAGCTCCTTCTCGATTTGGCCGTAGTTTTAATCCGTGCTGTTAAGGAGCTTGGTTGAATATGCTACTGGCCTGCCTTCTTGCATGATGGTTGCATCCAGGCCATGTTTTGACGCATCCACTTGCAGTGTCACTTTCTTTCCAGGATCAAAATAAGCTAACACTGGCCCTGGCTCTGCTATATTGATCTATAAATGTCATCTGCTGAAACACACTCTCATGTGTCGTGTCCCATTTGAACTGTTTCTCTCCTCCTAGGTGTCTAAGTGGTGCACACACATTGGGTGCGAATCTCACCAGGTAATTTACCATGCCTAACACGGTTTCAAGCTCTACCTCACTTGTTGGCGGTGGCATGTCTCTGATGGCTTTCATCTCTGGTCTGGTTTCAAACCGTTGGCTGTGAGTTTATGACCGAAGTAGCTCACCTCGGGAACACAGATGCAACACTTCTCTGGGTTCAGTTGTATCCCTCTCTCTCTGTGCTCCTCCTTTGTTTTGTCGAACACAACAATGTCGTCCACGATGCCAGCCACTCCTCTTAGGCCTTCGTATGTCTCATCCACCCTCCTCTGGAATTCATCCTGGGCAGACACGATGCCAAAGGGCAACCCGAGGAAACGAGATCTTCCAAATGTGGTGTTCAATGTAGTGAGCATTGAGGACTCATCACTTAGCTTGATTGCCCAATAAAAAAAGGATGCTGAAGCACTATGCTTCTGCTAACTTGGATGTCACATCCTCCAGTGTGGGTAGGGGGTAATATGGCCCCATTATTGCCTTGTTTAGGGGGTCTTGGGTCTAGGCATACTCTGTCTTTAGACGATCTCTCCGTGGTGGGCAAGCAACTGGTGCTACACTGGGGTCTATTCTGAAACTGCACTCGCCTGGGAATGTACCGATGCCTTTGAAAACATCTGAGTACTCACTTTGGATGTGGTCTGACTGGGTGCTGCTCTCTTCGTCACTGTTGACTGCATACACCACTTTGATGAGTCCCAGGGCTTTACATGCTTTGTAGCCTAGTATGGGCCATTGCAGTTCACTATATATAACTTTTCTATATAGTATAACAAACATTACCGTATTGTTTATGTGTAGTTCTACGTTTGTCGAGTAAAGTCTTTATCTGGTAACATTCTAGTCTCCTGAATTCTTTGTATTGAATTGAGTTCCTGCACCTGGGTCCTTCCACAAAGCCCTGACACATTATTTATGCTCAAATTGTAATTGACTATGATGCTACACATCGTTAGCCTCATAGCATAATTGCCCAAGTAATGTTTTGGTCAAATTGACATTTCTGCCAAACTCTACTACTCTCTTAACACTGTTGCTTCATTATGGCTTATTACCTATGTCCTCAGCCTATCAGAATGTGTGTTACATTCCAAAATCACTTTTTGCCTGAGTCATTTTAAGTCAACTAGATGATTTAGGCAGATAGTGATTTTAATAGCTATAATGACAATAATATGGATATTACCTGGCAAATATATGTGTGGATGAAAGAACCTTGCATATAGGAACACTGGGTCAACATATCTTAGAATCAATAGAATAGAATCATTGGTGGTAAGTAACTAAGTACATTTACTGAAGTACTGTACTTAAAGGTATGTGATGTTTTTGTTAAAGGGTAAAGCATTACATCGCTATAGTGTTTGTTCAGTGCATCTTTTTTTTTTCTTTTTTTCTTAAACTTAGAGTAGCCAATAGTTTTTACCCCCTTTTTCTTCCCAATTTCGTCGTTATACCAATTCATTTCTCCCCACGCACATTGCTGTGTTGTCACTGCTGTTGTGTCCTACTGACTCTCCTACCAGTGAGGAGCCCCCACCAGGAGGACCTACTCCTCCCGCCCAACACTCCCCACGGACAGGTGCCGCCCCAGCCTGTAGGAATACGTGCAATGGCCAATATCACCCTCCCTGCCCGGCTTTCGTCCCCCAAACACGGGCCGCTTGTGTTCGCATAGACGCCCGACCACGGTGGATTCGAACCTACAACATCTGTGGTGGTGGGCGGGGACTTTACCACTGTGCCACCCGAACGCCTATATCACTGCATCTTTTAAGTAAAAACTCTTCCACCACTGACATTATGAAGCTGGGTTTACAGTAGTAGACTAATAGTAGCTTTTGTTATTATTACTATTATTATTATTGTATTATTGTGTGTATGTGTGTGTGTGTGTGTGTGTGTGTGTGTGTGTGTGTGTGTGTGTGTGTGTGTGTGTGTGTGTGTGTGTGTGTGTGTGTGGTGTACAGTAGGCCTATGTTGTGTTGGAAGTGTGTGTGTGTGTGTGTGTGTGTGTGTGTGTGTGTGTGTGTGTGTGTGTGTGTGGGGGGGGGGGGTGCGTGCGTGCGTGCGTGCGTGCGTGCGTGCGTGCGTGCGTGTGTGTGTGCTGTGTGTAGGCTGCAGCCTGCCTTTTGGAGACAGGCTAGAAGAGGTGTGGCCTCTGGCACCTCCCGCCCCCGTAGCCAGAGAGAGAGAGAGAGAGAGAGAGCGCCATGACAACCGTGCGGCCCGGTGGCGACTCCCTGTCTTCGCCGGGCTGGGGTTGCCATGGTGACTCCCCGCGGGGCTCCCGCAGATCAGCGGGAGGGGCGTCCAGTTGACTAACCCTCTATCCCATCTGGGAGAGAGAGAGAGAGTGAGAGAGAGAAAGAAAGAGAGAGAGAGAGAGAGAGAGAGAGAGAGAGAGAGAGAGAGAGGGAACAGAAAGAGGGGGAGAAAGAAAGAGACAGAGGGAAAGATAGAGGAGAGAAAAAGAGAGAGGGGGGCGAGAAAGGAGAGAGGGAGAGGAGAGAGAGAGAGAGAAGGGGGTGTTTGTGTGAGTGCATGTGACTGATCGTGTGTGAGTGTGTGTGTGTGTGTGTGTGTGTGTGTGTGTGTGTGTGTGTGTGTGTGTGTGTGTGTGTGTGTGTGGGATGGCACAAGCCACAGAGCCTGAGGAGGGAGAGATGCAGCAACAACGCACAACAGAGAGAGAGAGAGAGAGAGAGAGAGAGAGAGAGAGAGAGAGAGAGTGAGAGAGAGAAAGTGTGTGTGTGTGTGTGTGTGTGTGTGTGTGTGTGTGTGTGTGTGTGTGTGTGTGTGTGTGTGTGTGTGTGTGTGTGTGTGTGTGTGTGTGTGTGTGTGTGTGTGTGTGTGTGTGTGTGTGTGTGTGTGTGTTAGACAGCATGGTGGAGTGCAGAGGAGAGAGAGAGAGAGAGAGAGAGAGAGAGAGAGAGAGAGAGAGAGAGAGAGAGAGAGAGAGAGAGAGAGAGAAACCCCATAAGGAGGACACAGGAGGCTAGCAGACTGAAGTGTAAAAACAGGCCTACAGAACTAGCTCCATCAGTGCTACTAACACACACACACACACACACACACACACACACACACACACACACACACACACACATCCTCAGTTAACTCTGACCGTGTACACATTTTGGTATTAATGTTGTACACGGTGAGAGATACAAATGGATCGATTAAAGGTATGGTTAACCATAATTTGTGGTTAAAATAAGTGTTAAATGGCTCTGCATTCTGATAGTAACCATTGCCATAGACTAGAGTGTTTATACACTAACAGGAGTCATCCTGTCTCTCCAGCTCTTCAGTAAACAGAAAACGTATTTTCAGGTCAGGATTCCAATTGTTTTTTCATTTTATTGGGAGAGACAACTCACACAGGACACGGGACAAGCAAGTGAAATTGGAACAAGACTCAAAGAAATGAGCAGACCAATTTTTAAGTGGAACGCTATAAAATGTAAGCTGATAAATGGGTACTCTATCTCTGATTGGACGACATTTGCATCCGACGTGAAAATAAATGTTATGTTTATTAACCCATTAAGACCTGAGGCGATTCTTTTTTTCTTCTTTAATCCTAACAGTTCTTGGAAAGAAATCTAACCACTTTTTGTTCAAGATTTTTCAAAAATAGCAGATCTAAAAGCTCGTATGAGCTTGTATATCTGCTATTTTTGAATAGCCAAAGAAATCTAAAGTGACACAGATGCGTTCCAGGTCTTAAAAGAGCCGGAGAGACGGGGAGACCCCTAGCTGTTACTGAACAAACACTCCATTACTATCAGAGTATAAAGCTTTAACATTTTAACAAAATGCTTTTTTTAGTTTTAAACCAATAATTATCACTTATATCATCTGACCATGTACCAATGTGTACATTGAGGTACAAATAGATACTGAGGACTTTAACTGGAGACACCCTGACACACTGGTAGCGTGCGACGCCCAAAATGGAAACGACTTCCTCGTTTTAACGTCTCCAGATCCGCACCTCCTGAATCATTCAAACTGAAGGCCAACCCTCATCGCTTTAAAAGCGTTCCAAAAAAATAAAAATAAAAGCCCCCACGATGTTGATTCTCTTAAAGGAGCACTTCACCCATTTTCCACCTTATCTTCATATAATTGGTCCTCACTCCTGACTAATGCCCATTATAAGATGGCACGATTTCTGTCTATTCACTCTGTGTCTGTGTCAGGAGCAGTGGTGGGAAAAGTACTCACCTCTTTTACTTAAGTAGAAGTATCAATACCGCAGTGTAGAAGTACTCTGTTACAAGTAAAAGTCCGGTAATCAAAGTTTACTTGAGTAAAAGTACAAAAGTATTGGCATCAAAATATACTTAAAGTAACAAAAGTAAAAGTACTCATTGTGCAGAATGTCCCATTTCACAAGTTCAATATGTATTCTATCTACAAGCTCACAATGTGAGCTTGTAGATCTGCTATTTTCAAATGGCCAAAATATATATAGGGCTGAACAGGTTAATGTATGTTTTGTGGTAATCTAAATCTACAAAGTAACTAGTAACTAAAGCGCAATCAAATCAAATAATTGTATATAATAAAATAAATAAAATAAAATAATAATTGTAGTGGAGTAAAAGTATAATATTTGCGTTGAGTAGAAGTAAAAGTACTGAAAATACTCGAGTAAAGTAAAAATTCCGCAAAAGTACAGTACTTGAGTAAATGTACTTGCCCACCCTTGACATCATCGGTAGGCAGGTTTGGTCATTTCAAATAAGATCTCAAACGTAGTTTTTTTTTTTTTTTTTTTACCAATGCGAGGACAATGGCTTCTATTTCAGCATGCTAACTTGACTAAGGAAGAGAAAGGCTAGCTTGGAATCTCCATCATCGATGATGTCACTGGTAGGCAGGTTTATGAATTGTCCACAGCCCACCAATGAGACACAGGTAAGTGAGCAGACAGAAATGGTGTTAGTGAGGACCAATTAAGATGAGGTTGAAAATGGGTGACGTGCTCCTTTAAAAGGGAGCGACGTCTTCCTGTAAAATCTTTGCATCGTCTTCCAACAAACACCAGTTGTTGTTTTTTGTGGGTGGGTGTGTGTGTGCGTGGGTGGGTGGGTATGTGTTTGTGTGTGTGTGTGTGTGTGTGTGTGTGTGTGTGTGTGTGTGTGTGTGTGTGGGTGGGTGGGTATGTGTTTGTGTGTGTGTGTGTGTGTGTGTGTGTGTGTGTGTGTGTGTGTGTGTGTGTGTGTGTGTGTGTGTGTGTGTGTGTGTGTGTGTGTTGTGTGTGTGTGTGGGGGGGGTCGTTTGGACCGGGGTGTAACGGGGCCACAGATGGCTGTGTGACTGCAGTGTGTGTGTGTGTGTGTGTGTGTGTGTGTGTGTGTGTGTGTGTGTGTGTGTGTGTGTGTGTGTGTGTGTGTGTGTGTGTGTGTGTGTGTGTGTGTGTGTGTGACTGCAGTGTGGTTCAGAACCAAATGGCATGGCTGGGCCCGTTTGGCCGGGAAGCACTGAGGGGGCTTTCTGTGCCCTCTAATTGTTCCAAGCTGTGTCCCTTTGAAGGGCCAGACACACACACACACACACACACACACACGAACACGCTCTCATGCGTACACATTTGCATGTGTGTTTAACGGATCAGAAGGGATCTCAGCTTTAGCCAACGTAAATCCATTTCGTGTTAATATTTACCCAGCGAGGCCCTTGGATATACAGTGTGAGTTATGATGCCCTGTTAATGCTGTCACACACCGCGGACCCCCCCACGGCAGACCACCAGCTTTTTTTGCGGCCATTACTGACTTCGAACAAGCGAGCAGAGGGCCACCCATTTGAACTGAAACTTGAGTGCTGAATAGGCTCCATGCACAGCAGCCATATTGGGAAGGAATCGGGCCTCTTCCCTTACTTCCTTCATAGGTGTTACTAATGATACTAATGAAGGCTCTGTTCCATTCTGGTCAAACAGATTCAGGGTGCTGATATTGTTGCATGTTGGCTCACTGGAAACACTCTGCTACACCAGTGGGTCTCAAAGTGTGGTCCAGGGACCCTCATGGTTCCTTGAGGGGGATCCAAATGGCCCCTTACAGGAGTGTAACAGGGTTACACTTACAGGGCTATGGGTGTCTTTGAAATTACAAAGTTTGAGAACCATTGTGCTACACTAAATGGAACAGAGCCTTCATTAGTGTCATTGGTAACACCTGCGAAGGAAGAGGCCCAATTTCCTTCCGATAAGGCTGCTTGCTGTGCATAAAGCCTATTACTCTTGTGTATTCTGGGGTTACAATAAAAAAAGATCACTTACACAAAACGATCAACTTTTAAATGTCTTTATTCATTTATATCTCAGTCAGTTGTCTGATATGCACCACTCCATAGGTCACTGATAAAACACATTGCGCCCGATTCACTAAGCGACTAAAGGGGTGCGTATTTTCGATAAGCACAATCTCACGTGCGATTCACCAAACGCTGTGTACTGCCTTCATTTGTGTGTATTTTGCCTGACAGTCACGAGCGCGCTCCCGTTTAGATCATTTACGCCCCATTTAACACCATAAAAGGCAACCGTGAACTCTAACGTGAGACCATAAACGTCAACACGCTTCAAAATGGACAGATCTACAAGCTAACAATTCGTCGGTATTAGCTTATTTTGGCAAGCGAGTCCCTCACGCGATGGATCCACTGAACGTAACAAGTAATAGCGTGTAATGAGAATAAGAAGTTAATTTATAAAGTTCAACCTCATGACCAAACATTTTGGAGTTAGCTGGTTTCTGCCCAACAGTAGAGATATGCATAGAAGCAATAGATCGTTGACATATTTTTTATTTTTTTTTCCTATGTGTTGACGAATGTTTCAGGGAGACTGTTTCAGTGTTACATCATTTTGGGGGCCTGATTGAGATGGTCAAAGGACCAGTTCCGGCCCTCGGGCCTTATGTTGCCCATGGGTGTTCTAGTAGCCGATAGGTTCAAGGCAAAGCAGGGTGTGGCATTGAAGGCTGCGACCCCCCAAAAGAATCATATTTGAACTGGGGACCCCCCACCCCTGACAAGCACTTTGCACACATTGTAGGAGTTGAGGCCTTAAATTTAGTTTGACCCGGTTCCACAGACAAATTTGGTGAATATGGCAGATAAAAAAAAAATGCCTCTTTCTTAGGTCAAATTTGACATTTTAACCGTGCATAGGAGAACCATATCCCCCCCCATTAACTTCAATACGAGGCGGAGGCAGTCACGTGACTTTCTCCCTACGCTCTCCCCATCACGGTGAAATAACACAGACTACAAGTCCGTAAATACACAACATAACAAAGCGTTCGCTTCCCGCGTTTGCGCGTCTTACTTGTAATAGTATAGTTTGTTGATTACTTTTGATGCAGTAATGGTCTTCATTTTATTTTAGAGGTATTAAAACGGTCTTAAAAGTCCTTAAATTGTCACTTAAGAAATGTGCAGATACTCTATACACTTTTACTGTATGTTGGTTTGTTTGCTATTGAGTGAGAAAACGATGTTGCACATTAAAGGGATAGTTCGCCCTATCTGACAAAAGATAAGACCCCATATAGGCCTACTGTATCATACGACAAATAGTGAAAATAACAGATCTACAAGCTTACAATGTGTCGTGATGCGACGCATTGTGAGCTTTTTGCGCTGTGATCCATTTTTCACTCGTGTTTTTTGACTATTCTTGACAATATAATGACATGGCCAAAATAGGGGTGCCGGTTTGTTAAACAATGTTATTACTATATGCTTCATTAACGCATCTTTAATAGCCATGAACAAACCATTAGTTCATATTTATTTGAAATGGAGAGTAATGGACGGCTGTAGATGCTGTTAATGAAGGTCTATAATGTATCTGTTCAGGTTAAATAGCATAACAGCTTAATATAATCGTCTGCAAATCTTAATGATATGCACAGTTTCAACTTATTAAAGGTTGCATAGACCTATTTTCAAAAGTATATTATCATGTAACGTCACCGTTACCCCATGTTAATAAGGAGATGAATCAAATGAAGTACATCATGATGAAATATTTATTTTGGAAAAGGAGAGATTCAACTTCCCATAGTAAACGCTTGCTGATGTATTTGTTAAGTGCAGAAAAGACTTCATCTTTTTTGTATTTTTTCATATAAAATCCTAGTCATAATTTCAAGGTATAAAAAAAACTGAGACACAAGGCAATTTTTCGTCAGTGTTATTAAAGGCAATATGCCAAAAAACATTCTATACTAATTCAAACGACCTACAGTATTTCAGTTGCTTTTTCTCTAGTAATTCGTGCAATAATAATATTCATTCTATCCTAAAAACTAGCTCTAAATAAAGTGTGAGACTATATTGTGCAGCTGTAGTAGTGGCAACCTTTGGAATAAAGGAGCACTTCGCCCAATTTCAACCTTATCGTCACATAATCGGTCCTCACTCATGCTCATTATAAGATGGCACCATTTCTGTCTACTCACTCTGGGCTGTGGCTCTTATAGCCACTTTAAACCCTCTATACTTCGTAAGCTGGACATGAGTTGCCTCCACACTTGGTGTACTCTTTTTCCCTCTACACCAAATCTCTTTGCCGCAAATAGCTGATTGTCTCTGTCGGGTGGAAACCTCATATGTCCAAAACTGTTACTTTTCAGGATTCAAATTCAAAAACAGCAAAAGTAGCAGATCTACAAGCTCGAAACGCGTCGCTTCGCGCCGCGTTTTGAGCTTGTAGATCTGCTACTTTTTATGCTTTTGTGTGACGCTGTAGTATGATCAGGCAGGGCGTTAATTTACGAAAAAACACAAAGAGTTAAAATATGGAGATATAAGGTTTCTGCCCAACGGCAAAGAGATCTACCAGCTCACCACGTGTTGTGAGCTTGTAGATCTACTATTTATGGCGAATGTTCCCCCCAGAAAAGGGATGCTAGGGTTCAAGTGGACAGTGAGCATTAGTGAGGACCAATTATATGAAGATAGGTTGAAAATGGGTGACTTGCTCCTTTAACAAGTCTTTTGACGGTTTAAGAAAAAAAAAAAAAGAAAAAAAAAAATCCTTTGACACAAGTTCTTGGTTGTTTTGTTCACACAAAAATAGAAAAAAACAAAACAAACAAAACAAAACAAAAAAAACAGTTGACTGTCATTTATGAAACTCGGAGAAGCATCCGCCCCTGCATAGATGAACGTTGCATATCTTGCATCCGAAGACGCTCTCGTGCCGCAGTCCCTTGTTGGTGCAGTTGCGGCAGCGGCGCGAGCGCTCCGACATGCGCTCCAGCCGGTGCCCGTACTCGATGGGCGAGTCCGCGTGCCGCTTGCGCGCCGCCCGCTCCATGCCCCGGGCGCCCTGGTAGTCCCCTATCAGCTGCTGCGCCAGCCGCACGCGGAAGTGGCGCTGCGTGAACTGTTTGCCGCTGAAGCCGGCGGGCGGCGCTCCGCCGCGGCTCTCCCGCAGGATTATGTAGGCGTTGACGATGCACAGGTTGACGTAGAACCACAGGAAGTAGCGCCACCACTTCTTGCAGGGCCGGCCCACCTGGATAAGGAGAGGTTGTCACAGTCATGATATTTTACTTGACGTTGACATACCATTAGGGCTGTCACCATTACCGAATTTAAGTTGACGATTAATTGTCACGCACATAATTGCGATTAACGATTTAATTGTGTTTTTGGCACTGAACATTGGAACAATATTGTTTTTTAGGCTTCATAATCACCAATTGCACGGGACAGATATGACAAATAACTTAATTATACAAAGAAATTACTGACACATTTAATCATTTTATAAAACATTTAAAAATAGCGGAAATAGCTGATCTACAAGCTTACAACACGTCACAAAGTGACATGTTGATTATGTAATAATTGTGACAGGCCTACATACCTTATCGATAATATAGATTTAATATAGATAATTTGTGTACAATAACAGACATTTCCACTCAATTATCAAAAGGATAATACACAATGAAACCAATGGCTTATTTCCATTGTGGTCCGTTAAAGGTAGGGTAAGTGATTTTTGTTTGATTGTTTGTTAACCCATTAAGACCTGGAACGCATCTGTGTCATTTTTTGATTTGAGCTAAAAAGCATTATTTTACACTTTAGCTATTCAAAAATAGCAGATATACAAGCTCATAGCACGGCGGTGCCGCTATGAGCTTGTACATCTGCTATTTTTGAAAAATCTTTTATATTATTTCAAAGCGAACATTTTTAACTCAAATCTTTGCTTCTGGGGGTCCCGGGAACAAAATATTTTGAGATGGGGGTCCGCGGCCCAATACATATCATTTTGGGGGTCCTTGTTCAGGTCGGGATACCAATTCCATCCGATCAGGAGAGAGAACTCACAAAAGGATACAAGATGATCAAGTGAATTTGGAAGTGATGACACAAATAAATGGGCAGACAAAATTGGAACTGGAACACTTACAAATACATAGGAACTCCCTCCTGATTGGCTGAAATTATAATATATCATAATATCATAATATAAAGATTTAAAAATGTTTGAAAACGTATCATCATTTGTCAACACTGATGAATTTATGCAGACGAACGGAGCCGAATCTGATTATGCACAAATAAATAATGCGTAGTCCATGTGAGCTAGTTCAGGCAGATACACTCGAGAGGTTTACACGCATGTGCAGCACTATGTGGGTGATGTAGTATGTGACGTAAAATGGTAAATGGTGCATTTATATACCACCTTTATCCAAGGCGCTTCACGTTCACCCATTCACACACACATTCATACACAGATGGCGGAGGAAACCATGCAAGGCACCAACCTGCTCATCGGGAGCAATTAGGGGTTTCCGTTTCTTGCTCAAGGACACTTTGACATTAATTCTGGGGGAGCCCCGGGATCGAATTGGGAACTTTCCGTTTCCTAAGCAGCCGCTCTACCTCCTGAGCCACTGCCGCCCCAAACATCGAACCAAATTGGCGGTTAATTTAAGCTCACCTCATTTCCTCTTGCTGTCAGTGTTGCCACTGAAGGTTGTATGTGCTTTGTTCGCTCCCACCACCACCACCCCAGCTCCACCAGCAGGCTCTGCTTTCCCTAAGGGTTCTGTTTTCCCCTGGGGAGGTTTTGCTATAGATGTCCCCCTGCTGTTTTAAATGGTTGTCTTCTAATGTGCTGAGCAGGGAGTAATGTATAGCAGAGCCTGAACGCCAAGATCAAATATAACATTCACACGTGAAATTACATTTTATAAATAAAATCTCCTCAAGCTATTAATGTTCTCGATCTATTCGTGAGTTATCTGACCGAACTGCGGTTATCTCCAAATAATTGCGACCAGGCACGATTATGTATGATTTTGACGTTTTCCGGCCCACCTGGTAGCACTCCCTCAGCTGGTCGCAGAGGTCCACGCCCCTCATGTTCTCCTGGTACAGTAGGAGGGGCAGCGGGCGCGGGACCCCCAGCGACGGCCCCACCACTCCGGGGCTGTCCACGCTGTCCACGCCACCGTCACTGTCCACATCGCCATCCGCCTCGCGCTACAGAATCACAGTCACAATCAGGATATACTTTTATTGTCACATCACAGGTTTACAGGCGTAAAATAAGCTGTAGTTTAGTTGTAGTACAAATAGTTGTAATAAACGACATTACAAAATGACATTACAATTACATTTTCTTTAGGATTTGTAAACAAAAAAATGCACAGAGCAAACGTGACAAAAGAAAGTCAAATTGAAAATGTCTACATAGATTGGCTATTTTCGCTATTTGTTTTCTTTACTATTGGGGAAGGCAATTATGTCATTATTCTGTAATAATTATTGTAATAATATTATAATAATTATCATGCAACTAAAAGGTGTAATAATATAGTAATTAAATATCACAATAGTAGTTATTTCTATGTAATAATTGTGACAGGCCCCACCTCCCGTGGCTGGCGGCCCGGGCTGATGCCCACGATGCCCGGCGCAGAGTTGGTGGACAGGCAGCTGACCACCTTGACGTCCCGGGTCACGGTGGCCACCAGGTTGCCACGCTGGCACTGGTAGAACTCGCCGGGCGACAGCTTGCCCACGTTGCGTGGGCGCAGCACCTCCGGGTAGCCCTTGCGGGCCGGCTGGGTGGGACCGCAGGCGTACAGGCCGTCCCGCAGGAGCCGCTGGAGCAGAGGAACCGAGGTGAAGAAGCTGTGGGATAAGGTGAGGTGAGATGAGATTAGATAAGACCTTTATTGATCCCGCGGGGGAGATTCAGTTGCCAGAGGCAGCACAGCAGTTAAAGGAATACTTAACCCCAAAAAAAAGCCTTGGATTCATGGATACTTTTTGTTTTTGTCTCATTCCTGAGCCAAAAATCCAATATTTGACAAATTGAAGTCAATAGGAGACCAATCTTAACAAGACCAAAAAAACATATTTAAAACATTGTTTTTGAACCTGGTTCATCAGTTGGCCTCTCAGTGATTACACTGTGAGTTGTTTTGAGGTTTCTATTATTCTTTTATATACTTTAATTTCGGTCTCCTACGGCAGCGGAGTCCTCAATTATTGAATTATTGGGTCAGGAATGTGACAAAAACATCATTTTTTGGGGGGAAGTATTTCTTTGAGACACAGTTACAAGATATGTACTGCAGATACAGCAGGGTCGAAACATCACACACAAAAGAAACACCATCAAGTATGGACAATAGTATACAACAGTATACGACCTCTAAGCTTGCATTATGCAGGACAAAATAGATAATAACACTACACACAGTAAACCATGTCAGATAATGTCCTTACAGTAATGAACAGTTGTTACTTCAGAGCTAATTAGTCTTATTGGCCGAGCAGAGCGACCATCGTGTGCCTCATTATTTAAATCTTCATGGCTACCGGCACAAAAGACAGGAAAAGTCTATTGTGCTCCCTCTTGGAGGTAGATGAAGCTATCGTTTTCCCCTCCTGCTCGGTTGGCCCACAATCATCTCCATATGGAGGGGGGTGTGAGTGAGTGGGTTGACCATGATGGCGTGCAGCAGCTTCCTCGCTGTACTACGCACCTGTCCATGAACAGGTGGTGGTAGCGGCCCTCCAGGCCGCGCACCAGGGACGTCACCACCCGGTGACCCAGGGCCGCCGTTGCTGTCTCTTCGCCGGGCTTCCCCACGTAAATCCGGGTGCGGTGGCAGTAGCCCGAACGTGAGTCACACAACATCCACACCTATAGGGGGGGTTGACACGATCATGAGATGATTAGTTGACGATTAATTGTCGTATAAATAATTGGGATTAACGATTTAACTGATTATTTGTCATTGAACATCGGAATTACATTGCTGTACATTGCTGCCTTTTAGGCTTTTAAAACCAGAATTTCACATATGATAAATTACTTAAAAAGAAATGGCTGACAATGACTGGTACCAAAGCTTGTAGATCTGCTATTTTCTGCCTTTTTCAACAGATGCATTAATACATGTGAATGGAAAAGGTTATCTCAAACAATTGCGATTAGACGATTACGTAGGCCGAATAATTGTGACAGGCGTGCCCGCACCTTGAGCCCCTTCTTCAGGGGCTTGGAGGGCATGTACTGGGTCGGAGAGAAGCGGCCCTTCGCCGCAATGGCGCACTTGTCGATGGTCAGACAGCGGTTGGGCATGTACGAGTCCCACATGGTGTTCTCCACCACGTCCAGCAGGGGCCGGATTTTGAAGAGGCCGTCGTAGCCGCGCTCCCCGCGCACGGGCTCCGACTCGCGGTCGCACAGCTGCAGGTACTGCGTGAGCTTCTCGAAGCGTCTGGCCGTCATCGTCTTTTTAAAGCCCGCGTTGCCGATGAAAATGTCGCTGGCCCAGTACATGCCCGAATCCGGCAGCTGGTTGATGCCCATCAGCACGTTGAGGCCCACGTACGCCTTCATCTCCCGGAGGTCAGTGGGGTGCCAGTGGGGGTCAGACTTCCCGCTCCTCCGCTGCCGATAGAGGGCGTAAGTGTTTGTTTGCTCCACCATGTGTTCAAAAAGAGAGTCCGGGAAGAGTATCCGGAAATAGTCCCGGGCGTCGGCGTCGTCGCCCAGCGAGTGCTGCGGCCCGCAGGCGGCCGGCGCGAACGGCTCGATGTCGATCACCTGGTCCGGCTCGCCCCAGAAGTACGGCGACGTACAGTTCTCCTCGTCGGAGTCCTCCGAGTCCAGGAAGCTGCTGCTGTTGAAGCAGCTCGAGCCGCGCTCCTCCTCCTCCAGATCGGAGAAATCGACGTCCGAGTCGCAGGAGGTGCTGTTGTTGTCGGAGCCGCCGGAGCCGCAGCAATGGATGGAGGACGCGGAGTAGTAGCAGTCCTCTGTGCCGTAGTCCTCGTCCTCGTGCTTGACGCCGTTGCTCCCGGTCACGAGGATAATGTTGCAGCCGCCTCCCGCCAGCAGAGCCTCCTCCAGCCGCTCCTCCTCCTCCATTGCGGCTCCTGCCGTAGTCGCGAAGCCGTTCTGGCCGCCGCCGTCGCCTCCTCCTCCGTCATCCTCAAGCCGTTCTCCTCCGTCTCCCTCTTCTCCTCCTTCCTCCTCCTCGGTGTCGCCGCCGCCGCCGCCGTCGTCGTCCTCCTCCTCCGCCCGCTCCTCCTCCGCCTCCTCCTCCTCCTCCTCGTCGGGTTTATGTCGGAGGAACGGCAGCTCGAACCACTTGACGTCGGCGGTCAGGTCGAGCGGAGCGTCCTGGTCGTTAATGTCGGAGCTACTTTCCGCTGCGCCGTCCGCCCAGCTGCTAGTTTCCACAATAGTAAAAAGCTCTCTCCTTTTTCTTGCCGTCGTCGTCGCCATGTCGGGTTATTAAAGTGTCCCTGCATGAGTCTTCCTTTTTTTGTTTTTTTAAACCTCCGTATTTCTTTAAAAAAAAAAAAAAAAAACTCGAGAGAGAAGAGAGAGAAAAAAAACGGGGGCTTTAAAACGACAACTGACGTCGCGCTTTAGAGAACGGCGAAAAACTTGACGTCTATGCGGTATAGGTTCATAGTTCTAAAGCTCCATGTTTCCCTCATTGTTTCCTCTCTCTCTTTCTCGGTCGGGTTGGTTGGTTCAGTTGGTCGGGGCTTTTTTGTGTGTGTGCGTCTCTCTCTCGCTCGCTCTCTCTCTCTCTCTACGTCTCTCTCGCTGTGTTCTTTGTAGGAGCGGTGCAGTGTGTGGCCGCAGACGTCAGAAGCTGCATGCATGTCCTGCTTTGTAGGGCGTCAAGCGACTGCAGCTGCTCGGTTGGGTGCAGGAGGGTTGTTCTGTTCTGCTCTGTTCTGTGCTGCTCTGCTAGGGCTGGCACGCCGGCAGATGGCCGCTTGCTGTTGTAATGCCCGCTGGCATGAGCCTCTATCAATAGCCGGATACTAGGACCCATCATCATCATCTCTCTCTCTCTCTCTCTCTCTCGCTCTCTCTCTGGGGGCTAGTGGTTCTCATAAAATACATTTTCATGTCAAGGACCTCCAGATTGATATGTTTTTTAAAGCTATGTGCCCCCCCCCATCTGAAAATATGTTGTGCCAGGGACCCCCATAACATTGTGTAATATATTTTTTAAATAATTCAAAATCAAAAGTATTCAACATTTTCCCACAATTCTTCAAGAATTTTAAAAAATGTTTCAAAGATTGCTGATCTACAAGCTCACAACGCGCCACAGCGCATAGATCTGCTATTTTTGAATAGCTGAAGTACAAAAAAACTTAACAAAATAAAACATGAATATGTTAAAAATATATATATATATTTATATTTACCCCATGCAGAAGATATGATTTTAATCAATAAAAAGAAAAGAAAAAAGATTGACCCCTCTTCTCTATTCTGGCTACCTTTGTAATCATCAAATAGGCCTAACAACACTCACCGGCTTACAAACTCTAAAATGAACTTATTTCAACCTCTTCAACGTCTCGCTTGTCAATGGTTGAGCCCCTTTTATTATTATTCCAGGCCTATAATCAGCCCAGCGCGCTCAGCGTGATATGGATGAAAATGATGGATGTGGTCACATCACAACACACTTACAACTCCCCATTCATTCATCTCCCTTTAACATCATAGTACACACACACACACACACACACACACACACACACACACACACACACACACACACACACACACACACACACACACACACACACACAGAGAGCGAGTGTACTCACTCCAGAGGCTGTGTTCATTCATAAACATGCTTCTTCTCTCTCTCTGACAGGTTCCTACATGAATGCGGAGCCCCATAGGCTATTGTAGAATTAGGAACCTCCCTCTATTCTATGAATGTGGGCAGATACGCTTGTATTTCAGTCCAGGGCTGAAAGTTGAAAGCAGGACTCGATGGTGAGATTGACTGATTGGTCCCCCGGTATAGCTATAGCTATATGCCATGTTTAAATGTTGGTGTGTGTGTGTGTGTACGATTAGCATGTGTCCTCGTTTTTGGGGTCAAGTATGAAAGCAAGCTTACTATATGTCTACTTATTTGCTTTGACACCTTTTGAAATCAAGCCAGTTGCAATTACACTGTGTAATTACAAACAGTGGTTATCAAACATTTTCATGTCAAGGACCTCCAGATTGATATGTATTTGACCGCAGACCGCTATTTGAAAACTTGTGCCAGGGACCACCGTAAGATTTGTGTTGTTAAAATTGTTCAAGATTGTTGTCATGTATTGGCACATTTTTTCTTTTGGAAATAGCTGAGGTATAAAATAGGGTTAAAGTGGTTAAACATATTTTGATGCTATATTAAGATGGGGACCCCCTGGAACCCCCTCAAGGACCCATGGGTGTCCGCGGACCGCACCTCGTTTTGGGGGTTAAGTGCGAAAGCAAGCTTACTATAAAAAGCCCACTTATTTGGTTTGACACCTTTGAAAGTATATAATCAAGCCAGTTGTAGTCGTGTGTAAATTGCATGACTAAGGCATGCCGTTACCCTCATTTCCATGTAATGAGCGGTTTATTCCAGATTTGGCCCAAGACCTGTAGGCATAAAGTGTATTTACAGTATTCATTCATAGCCAAGATGAACATGGTAGCTTTTATATGCCAGCTGAGGCTCAGGCGCAGTCAGGACTGCAGAGTCTCCATTTTCCACCGCAGTCTGAAAACTAAAGACTCTCCACCTCATCCCCTAGCACTCACCTCTTCAGACTCCACCTCACCCCCTAGCACTCACCTCTTCACCTCACCCCCTAGCACTCACTTATTCACCTCACCCCCTAGCACTCACTTATTCACCTCACCCCCTAGCACTCTCATCTTCACCTCACCCCCTAGCACTCATCAGAACGGAAGCTGTCATCTGTTCGTCATTTCCGTTCACGAAAATATATTTTAAAATATCGTTACATTTCATGTTTCTGCTAAGCAACAAGCTATATAGGCTTCTATTATTTTTTATTTATATTAGGACAAATTTGCGCGACTGTAAAGACTACACGGAAGCGGGGAGGAGCCGTCACATCCGGTTTATCCCCGGATGATTTTCAACTTCCGTGCTCCAGACTGTATGACGGAAGCATTTGAAAATTGTCGGAGGCAACAGTCTGGCTTGCGAGACTATAGGTCAGATGGGACCGAGACAAGGTATAAAACCCTGGGTGACCCCAGTCAACAAAGAATGAATAGTGTAGAATAGTATAGTATAGTATAGTAAAGTAAAGTATAGTATGGTATAGTACAGTATAGTACAATATAGTATAATATAGTATAGTACAGTAAGGTATAGACTATATTGGTTGCTTACGTTTTTTTGCGTAAGCACAGGGTAGGATACTGTAACAACATGGTGATCGTGTGTGTTTATTGTCCTGCATAGTGCAGGCTATTGTATACTGTTGTATAATGTTCATTATTGATGTCGGTGTTATTTTTGTGACGTTTTACCCTGCTGTATCTTACAGTAGCCTACTTCTCTTACTCTGCATCTGTACCTTAGCTGCTGCGCCGCCTCTGGCGACTGAAATCCTCCTCTATCTATCAATATAAATGTACAGTGATTCTATAAAGTAATATACATCTATCACTGTATACATATCACCTCTAAACAGATTAATTCATATTTAATACAGTACACAATGAGTATATATGCCCAGTCTATTAAAAGTCATATCGCATAGTATATCTCAACAGACTTTCAACAGTGAGTATCTGGATCAATAAAAACAAATATATCATCTATCAACTGGTTTCACTGTTGACACTGTAACTTTTCTTTGACTGATTGCAAGGTTTGTCACCGAAACGTTTTGTTTTGGCCGGGCTTCTGTGAGGACACTGTAACCTGGCGGTGTTGTTGTTTTTTTTCTGCATAGTGCAGTATAATTGTCTAGGTGTATACTTTGTATGCTGTTATTGATGGTGCGTCTATTGCTATTTCTTACCTTTGCATTGTTGTTTCCGACAGTACTTTCCTTACTTTGTATCTGTAACTCTATCTATCTATCTATCTATCTATCTATCTATCTATCTATCTATCTATCTATCTATCTATCTATCTATCTATCTATCTATCTATCTATCTATCTATCTATCTATCTATCTATCTATCTATCTATCTGATTGAATATTATGGCACATTTATCGATATCGGTGTAGCTCATTGTAATTAGCTGCTAATTTTGGACAATATGTGTGGCATTTCCTGGTTCAACAGATAGAGGATTGAGTGTTATCGTCATATAATTAGTCCAGTTCCATTAGCCTACATGGGAACATTTCAAGCAAAACACGTCCTCCAGCCCTGTTGTGTGAGCTGGACTTGGAAGAGAGAGAGAGAGAGAGAGAGAGAGAGAGAGAGAGAGAGAGAGAGAGAGAGAGAGAGAGGAGGAGGAAAAAAAAAAGTCTGGCCGTGGAT
>NC_137608.1:5650056-5672556 GCF_963280865.1 Gymnoscopelus braueri
CATTGGACATGCTGGCCATTCATAGGTACTGCATCTTAAAACTGCTGGGGCCACTGTACACGAACGAGCGTGACGAGCGTGCTGCGCACCGAGGTGACGCAAAACGCGTCACCTCCATGACGCAAAACGTGTCGCAGAAGCCCATCACATTTCCCAACCCGGAAGAAGGGGTGATTTCGGCCCATGCGCTGGATGAGCAACTCAATGCAAGTGGATGGGAGGGGATTTCCAGTGCCCTCTCTATTATTTCTAACTCTATGGAAAAAGGAGGTCGTGCCCCCCAGAAGCGAAACAAAGTTATTAGAGTTAGAGTTATAGACCCGTAAGGGTCCATTTGGACCTCACATTGAGAAACGGTTGCCCAGAGAATCAGTCAAGTTAACATCATTCTGGGAACCCATTCGGGTTCAAAAAAGGAAATGGAAAAGGAAATGTTTTTTCTTCGTTTTTGCCTCTGGGGGCACCACCTCATTTTTTGTGTAGAGACAGGAACTCGGTTTGGCTCCTCCCCTTTCTTAGTCCACTTCCTCCCGGGTGCTTCTGTGCTTATTCACCGTCAGTTGATTATATCCATGTGAATAAAATCGCCCGGCTGATTTGTTTATTTCTGGAACACAGTTCTTATATGACGCAATCTAAGATTCCCCAATGGAATCCGCGATTTTTTTAACCAATTTTTTTCACCCGGTGCCAATTTCCTAATTGATCCTGGGCGCTACACCAGCCCTACACCAGCGCTACACCAGTCCCTCACAGCCTAGGGAGGCCAGGGCCGAGCTCATGCTTCCTTCAATGCATGAGAGCCAACTGACCTTCTTGTCACCTGACAGGGGGGAGTTTCCCTGGTAGGACATAGCGCGTGGAAGGAACACGTTATTCCAACCAGTTCCCTTCCCCTCCATCAGGCTCCCCGGCTGTCATGGGGGAGGCAGTATAGTGACCAGGATTACTACATGTTTTTGTGAGGGTATTAACTAGGAGACACGGGGAGAACATGCAAACTCCACACAGAGCCCTTTCGCCAACCCCACCTTGGGTATGGGCGCTTCCCCAATGGGATGTTCAAGAGAAACAAATTACGCCGTGACCCAGGGGATAGCGCCCTCTAGTGGCAGTGATGTCAGACTTCGGTGCTCTATGTAGAAATACTCTCTTACAAGTAAAAGCTCTGTATTCATTCAAATTGACTTGAGTAAAAGTTTTTAAAAAAAGTATTGGCATCAAAATGTACTTAAGTACCAAAAGTAAAACTGATTATGCAGAATGTATCATTTCACTTGTTCAAAAATGTGCCCACATCTTTCAAAATATATCAGATCTACAAGCTCACTCACTTGCTGTGAGCTTGTAGATCAGTATAAAACAGGGCTTAATTGGTTAATGTATGTTTTGTAATAATAATATTAATCTGCAAAGTAACTAAACTGACTAAACCTGTCAAATAATTGTAGTGGAGTAAAAAAGTACAATATTTGCCTCTGAGATGTAGCGGAATAGTAATAAAGTATTGAAAAATGTACATACTCAAGTAAAGTAAAAGCACCTCAGAATTGTATTCTATATCGTCTCTATCAGGTGGAAACCATTATGTTATGTTTCTTTACTTTCCTGGATTCAAATTCAAAAACAGCAAAAGTAGAGGATCTGCAAGCTCAAAACCGAGCTTGTAGATCTGCTACTTTTGATGCTCTTGTGTGACGTTGTAGTATGATCAAGTAGGGCGTTAATTTACCCCCAAAAAAAAAATTCTCAAATAGAGATAAGAGGTTTCTAACCGACAGCAACAATATAAAAAATGGCTAACGGGGACCACCGTGGCCCGAACCTCAAGTTTAAGTACAGTTCTTAAGTAAATGTATTTAGTTACTTTCCACCACTGAGTGAAACACAGCAGAGGTACAGGTAAGAGTAGAGTCAACAACCCAACCGAGATAAATCAGAATACAAATGAATGGCCTTGAGCCCTGCAGTGTTGTTAGCTCCGCTGTCGCGCCACAGTGTGTCTAGGCCAGGGCTACTCAACTTAAGATGGCTCAGGGGCCACTCAGCAAAATACCAAAAGTCCAAGGGGCCACAAGCTAAGTGTATAGGGTTGTGTTGGGGTTGTGTAGTGGAAGTGTATAGGGTTGTGTTGGGGTTGTGTAGTGGAAGTGTATAGGGTTGTGTTGGGGTTGTGTAGTGGAAGTGTATAGGGTTGTGTTGGGGTTGTGTAGTGGAAGTGTATAGGGTTGTGTTGGGGTTGTGTAGTGGAAGTGTGGGGGTTGGGTAGGGTTTGTGCAGTGGAAGTGTCAGCGCTACTGCCTTAAACATGTAATGTGGTTGTTGAATAAACACAGGAGCACCTGGAAGGAAGTGAACTGAAAAGGGGAGGAGCCAAACCCGAGTTCCTGATTAACACGAAAAAGGCAAGCCCCCAGAAACCAGTGGTTGCATTGAAGAGCATTGGACATGCTGGCCATTCATAGGTACTGCATCTTAAAACTGCTGGGGCCACTGTACACGAACGAGCGTGACGAGCGTGCTGCGCACCGAGGTGACGCAAAACGCGTCACCTCCATGACGCAAAACGTGTCGCAGAAGCCCATCACATTTCCCAACCCGGAAGAAGGGGTGATTTCGGCCCATGCGCTGGATGAGCAACTCAATGCAAGTGGATGGGAGGGGATTTCCAGTGCCCTCTCTATTATTTCTAACTCTATGGAAAAAGGAGGTCGTGCCCCCCAGAAGCGAAACAAAGTTATTAGAGTTAGAGTTATAGACCCGTAAGGGTCCATTTGGACCTCACATTGAGAAACGGTTGCCCAGAGAATCAGTCAAGTTAACATCATTCTGGGAACCCATTCGGGTTCAAAAAAGGAAATGGAAAAGGAAATGTTTTTTCTTCGTTTTTGCCTCTGGGGGCACCACCTCATTTTTTGTGTAGAGACAGGAACTCGGTTTGGCTCCTCCCCTTTCTTAGTCCACTTCCTCCCGGGTGCTTCTGTGCTTATTCACCGTCAGTTGATTATATCCATGTGAATAAAATCGCCCGGCTGATTTGTTTATTTCTGGAACACAGTTCTTATATGACGCAATCTAAGATTCCCCAATGGAATCCGCGATTTTTTTAACCAATTTTTTTCACCCGGTGCCAATTTCCTAATTGATCCTGGGCGCTACACCAGCCCTACACCAGCGCTACACCAGTCCCTCACAGCCTAGGGAGGCCAGGGCCGAGCTCATGCTTCCTTCAATGCATGAGAGCCAACTGACCTTCTTGTCACCTGACAGGGGGGAGTTTCCCTGGTAGGACATAGCGCGTGGAAGGAACACGTTATTCCAACCAGTTCCCTTCCCCTCCATCAGGCTCCCCGGCTGTCATGGGGGAGGCAGTATAGTGACCAGGATTACTACATGTTTTTGTGAGGGTATTAACTAGGAGACACGGGGAGAACATGCAAACTCCACACAGAGCCCTTTCGCCAACCCCACCTTGGGTATGGGCGCTTCCCCAATGGGATGTTCAAGAGAAACAAATTACGCCGTGACCCAGGGGATAGCGCCCTCTAGTGGCAGTGATGTCAGACTTCGGTGCTCTATGTAGAAATACTCTCTTACAAGTAAAAGCTCTGTATTCATTCAAATTGACTTGAGTAAAAGTTTTTAAAAAAAGTATTGGCATCAAAATGTACTTAAGTACCAAAAGTAAAACTGATTATGCAGAATGTATCATTTCACTTGTTCAAAAATGTGCCCACATCTTTCAAAATATATCAGATCTACAAGCTCACTCACTTGCTGTGAGCTTGTAGATCAGTATAAAACAGGGCTTAATTGGTTAATGTATGTTTTGTAATAATAATATTAATCTGCAAAGTAACTAAACTGACTAAACCTGTCAAATAATTGTAGTGGAGTAAAAAAGTACAATATTTGCCTCTGAGATGTAGCGGAATAGTAATAAAGTATTGAAAAATGTACATACTCAAGTAAAGTAAAAGCACCTCAGAATTGTATTCTATATCGTCTCTATCAGGTGGAAACCATTATGTTATGTTTCTTTACTTTCCTGGATTCAAATTCAAAAACAGCAAAAGTAGAG
The DNA here is from genome assembly GCF_963280865.1 of Gymnoscopelus braueri. NCBI lineage: Eukaryota > Metazoa > Chordata > Actinopteri > Myctophiformes > Myctophidae > Gymnoscopelus > Gymnoscopelus braueri. The sequence goes on from NC_137608.1 coordinate 5,654,138, forward strand.
GATCTGCAAGCTCAAAACCGAGCTTGTAGATCTGCTACTTTTGATGCTCTTGTGTGACGTTGTAGTATGATCAAGTAGGGCGTTAATTTACCCCCAAAAAAAAAATTCTCAAATAGAGATAAGAGGTTTCTAACCGACAGCAACAATATAAAAAATGGCTAACGGGGACCACCGTGGCCCGAACCTCAAGTTTAAGTACAGTTCTTAAGTAAATGTATTTAGTTACTTTCCACCACTGAGTGAAACACAGCAGAGGTACAGGTAAGAGTAGAGTCAACAACCCAACCGAGATAAATCAGAATACAAATGAATGGCCTTGAGCCCTGCAGTGTTGTTAGCTCCGCTGTCGCGCCACAGTGTGTCTAGGCCAGGGCTACTCAACTTAAGATGGCTCAGGGGCCACTCAGCAAAATACCAAAAGTCCAAGGGGCCACAAGCTAAAAATGACGGTCCTATTTTGGATTTTTCGATTTTGTAACACACACTACGCATTGTTATTGTTATAAGAAAATGTACATTTTGACATCATATTCTTTTCACTGTACCTGTTTATTTTGTGTGTATGTCGGGTGGCATCAGTTCAGCAAAATCTAAGGTATGGCAAGGTTAGGGTTGCCAACTCCCAGAGATTGAAATAAGGGACACCTACCGGAAAGAAATGGGGGTCAAACCCCCCAAAAAACCCGAAATGCATAGAAAACTATGCACTATACCTGTAACAATTGATGTTTGTTTTTAGCAACCTTTTAGCAATTTTGCAACCCATATATTTGAACGGAAATGTATATTTTTATCCTGTGCTTAAATTATTATTCTTTTGACCATGAGGGGCCGCCAAGACGTTGCGTTGGGGCCGCATGCGGCCCGCGGGCCACGGGTTGAGTAGCGCTGGTCTAGGCAGTGGTGGAAAGTAACTAAGTACATTTACTCAACACCGTACTTAATTAAGTACAGTTTTGAGGTATTTTTTACTTTACTGGGGTATTTCCAATTTTCAGTACTTTTACTTCTACTCCACTACATCTCGGAGGCAAATATTGTACTTTTACTCCACTACAATTATTTGAAAACTTTAGTTATTAGTTACATTGTAAATTTTGATTATTATTACAAAACATACATTAAACCACTTCAGTCCTACATACATTTCGGCCATTTGAAAATAGCCGATCTACAAGCCCACAATGCGATACTTTTACTTTAGTAAAGCTTTTGAGTACTTTTTCCACCACTGTCAGTTTTCCTCGCCACCAGTTCCGGGTGCCTGACACAGAGCCCATCAGTTAACCTCATCCTTCTTTCTCTGACCTTGTCTGTGACCCGTGGGAGGTCCCCTAGAGCAGTGTATATCAACCTTTTTTGTGCCAAGGCACACCTGGCATACCCAAAAGATCCCAGGGCACACCTAGATATACGGTATATATATATATTTAATGATATATATATATATATACGGTATATATATATATACACACACACTAGGGGTGTGCCGATACACTAATTTCACGATGCAAACTTGTAGCTTGTCAGACATGCAAACTTGTAGCTTTTCAGCTTCCACTAGCCGTTTTGAATCCAAATAGGGCAATAGTGTGACACCTGACCCGAAAAAAAAACAGCATGTTGTCACCCTTTTCACCTCGGGGCTGTTTGCATGCCTGATTATTATTAATGTAAAATTTTTTTTTTTTTTTCAAAATTATATTTTTTCAAACCTTCTTCAAACGGCGCGGCACACCTCAGCAGTAGCCCCGGCCCAAAATTGGGACGTTTGCCAGGGTTGATATACACTGCCCTAGAGGTCCACGTTTCTGATGTGGTCAGAGGTTCTCAAAGTGGCGGGTATGGGGGGTCCCTGGCCTCGAAACATTTTCAGATGGGGGTCCGCAGCCAAATGCATATCAACTTGGGGGTCCTTTGATATGAAAATGTTTGAGAACCACTGCTCCAAAGATCTGTACTGGATCTCTGAATGAGTGAACATAATGTATAATCTATCAATATGAATGTACAGTTGATTCTATGAATAAATATACGTCTATCACCAGTAAATATCTGATTGATTACTACATTTATATGCTCAGGCAGAAACCTCTTATCTCCATATTTTAACTTTCTGTGTATTTTCATAAACTAAAAGCCCTACTTGATCATACTACAGCGTCAAAGAAAAGTATCAAAAGTAACAGATATACCAGCGATGCGTTTCGAGCTTGTAGATCTGCAATTTTTGATACTTTTGAATTTGAATCCTGAAAAGTAACAGTTTTTGACAGTGGTGGAAAAAGTACTCAAATGTTTTACTTAAGTAAAAGTATCAATACTGCAATGTAGAAGTACTCTCTTACGAGTAAAAGTCTGGTGTTCAAAATTTGCTTGAGTAAAAGTACAAAAGTATTGGTATCAAAATGTACTTAAAGTACCAAAAGTAAAAGTACTGAAATGTTTGAAATTAGCAGATCTACAAGCTATTTTCAAATAGCCTATGTGTAAAATAGGGCTAAAGTGGTTAATGTATGTTTTATAATATAGTAATTTATATCTGCAAAGTAACTAACTAAAGTTTTCAAATAATTGTAGTTGAGTAAAAGTACAATATTTGCCTCTGAGATGTAGTGGAGTAGAAGTAAAAGTATTGGAAATTGGAAATACTCAAGTAAAGAACAAATACCTTAAAATTGTACTTAAGTACAGTACTTGAGTATGTGTAGCCTACTTAGTTACTTTCCACCACAGTTTTTTGACATATGAGGTCTCTACCCGACAGAGCTCATATACATTTCTATATACAGTATATCAACAATGATGTGGATATAAAAGTCCATTAACAATGAACAGGCAACAGTGAATGTAATAATTATTATACTATACGGTCTCAAGTTCTCAACAGACTTTCAACAGTGAGTATCTGGATCAATATAAATGATATGCCATCTATCAACAGTCTGATTATAATATTGTGGCACATGTGTCGATATCTGTGTAGCTCATTGTAATTAGCTGCTAATTGTGGATGTGATTTGTGGCGTTTCCTGGTTCAACAGTGGATTAAATAAATGAGAAGCCATTAATCAGAACAAGCAGTGGTGTAAAGTACATTTACTCAAGTACTGTACTTAAGTACAATGTTGAGGTATCTTTTACTGTACTGGAGTCTTTCCAGTTTTCAGTACTTCTACTAACTCCACTACATCTCAGAGGCAAATGTTGTAATTTTACTCCACTACAATTATTTGAAAACTTTAGTTATAGTTACTTTGTAGATTTTGATTATTATTACAAAACATACATTAAACAGCCCTATACATTTTGGCCATTTGAAAATAGCAGATCTACAAGGTCACAATGCGGTGCGATGCGATGCATTGTGAGCTTGTAGATCTGCTATTTTTAAAATATTCGTTTTTATACATTTGAAAACTTGAAATGGGACATTCTGCATAATGAGTAGGTCTACTTTCTACTTTTGATATTTTAAGTACATTTTGATACCAATACTTTTGTACTTTTACCCAAGTAAATTTTGATTTCCGGACGTATTTATACATTGCAGTATGTTGACACTTTTACTTAAGTAAAACATTTGAGACTACTTTTTCCACGACTGAGAACAACTAATTGTATCCTCATCCACATTCCTTAAAAATCTATTCTTCTTTAAAGTGTCAAAGAACACGGTTACTGTTGACCATGAGCACTGTTTCTCAAAATGGGGTCCGGGAACCCCCAGGGGTACTTGATGGGGTTCAAGGGGGTCCCCAGCTGAATGGGGAAAAATGTTAACCCTTATTAATATTCCGGCTGTTTGAAAGATCTACAAGCTCACAACATTTATAAATTAAAAAATCTACATACATTTGGGGCTCCTTGACATGACAATGTTTGTGAGCCACTGACCTTGAGTAACATTCACTCGGTTGCCATGTCCCTTACAGACCACGGTGACACACTGCCCTCTAGTGGTCGAAGTAGGGAAGTGACTCCTCGTGGAGTTACTGGCTTTCAGGGCAACAGACCTCTAGAAAAACTATATGTATTTGATTCAATGCAAACTGTTGTGATGCTGTTACAGGCATGCACATGTGGGAAGAAAATAAAAGTACATTTACTTAAGTATTGTACTAAGTACAATTTTGAGGTACCTTTACTACTTTATTTGAATATTTCCATTTTTCAATACTTTATACACATTTACTCCACTGCATCTCAGAGGCAAATATTGTACTTCTCACACCACTGCAATTATTTCATATTTTGAGTTATTAGTTAGATTTTGATTATTATCAACTTAACCTATTTTATAGGCTATTCGAGGATAGCCGATCGACAATAGTTCTACTGAGGTTAAGGTTAGGAATAAGTTTAGGGTTAGGCATACTTTTACTGAGGTTAAGGTTAGGAATAACCACGACCATGCGCATGCCCTCCGAAAAAGTTTAGGAATACCTGGTGGCGACCGTTCTGAAGTCGCCGGATTTGACCCAGGGCGAGCGTGTTTTGGGGGGAGCGTTCTTGTATTCCTATTAATTGGCAATTGGATGCAGACAAAATTTCAATATTTTGCATCCCAAATAAAATCGATGTCCAACCATCTCTGCACGAGACCACTCAGCTGTAGTTCTTTTTTACACTTAAACACAGTGGTTCTCAAACGTTTTCATTTAAAAGGACCCCATAACTCTGAGAGTGTACAAATGTGTGCACTTTCAGAGTTACAGACCTGTATAAGGGTCCTTTTGGAACCCCGTCAAGGAAACCTGAGGGTCCCTGGTGACCCTGGACCCCACTGACTGATTAGAACAAAATGCTGCAGCTTTTGGTTTTAAATTGTGACCACTAGGTGGTGCTAACATATCAACTGGAAGGGATTGTCTCAGTTATTGCCTTACAATGTTGAAGAGAGATGAGAGGTGGATAAGGATAAGGATAATTCCTTTTAACAGGTCGTTCATGAAAGTCCTTGCGGTCTTGTTTCCAATGAGAACCTGTGAGCAATTAGGGGTTAAGAGTCTTGCTCAGGGACAAATTTCATTTCATCGACACATATGCTGACCTGGCCTGGAATCGAACCTGGGGCAACCAGGGCCTCTGGCTCCCTAGGCGGGCTCACTAACGGGCTCACTAACCACTCAGCTATGGCCGCCCCATGGCCGTGGCCGTGGGAGATAATATATCACTGCATTCAAACTAGGTCACACGCGCACGCACGCACACGCACACACGCACACGCACACGCACACGCACACGCACACGCACACACACACACACACACACACACACACACACACACACACACACACACACACACACACACACACTCTCAGTCTCATGACCTCTGGTGGTCAGTGGTGGACAAGGTATTCGACCGCAGAGGAGATAGATATAGATACTCCTGGTCAAATATTACTCAACTAACAAGTTAAAGTCGAATTTGGTACTTGATTCAAAGTACTTGAGTACTTGCTTTAAAAAATACTATTCAAAGGTACAATTTACAAAGTACAGTGAAAGTAGCTGATACAAGCTCACAACGTGTCGCACACTGTGATGCGCTGTGAGCTTGTAGATCTATTTTTTTTTTATATTTGTCTTGACTTTGAAATGTAATGGAGTGAGTGTCATAAGTTAAATATAAAGTCAAATATAAAGATGTAAAATGTAGATTAATTTGGGGGTCCTTGACATGAAAATGTTTGAGAACCAACATTAGACAACATTAGACAGACAAATAAGCAACAACACTTTGGAAACAAGCCCAAAAACGGGGAAACGCAACCCGCAACTACCAATATTTACACAGCAAAAAACAAGCCCAAAGTCGCTTATAATACGCGGACATGGTAACACTGGCGGCACTGCTTCTGGGTCAGCTGCTTCTGGGTCAGCATCTGGCTCTAAATCCTCATCACTTCAAAAATGTACTTACTGTCATTTATTTACTGTCATTTATTCCTTGAAGTCTCTTCATTCTGTCCTCTCGTCTCTATACAATAATAAAACAAAGCCCCATGGCTACTCATTGTTCTCTTTCATTGTTTCTCACAGACGCAACTTCAATGGAGATGAAATGAAACCATTGTTATCATCCGGTATGTCAAGTGGTTCTCATACGTTTTCATGTCAAGGACAACCAAAATGTTATGTATTTTGGGCGTGGACCCCCATCTGAAATGATGTTGTGCCAGTAACCCCCATTAGAGATTTTATTTTGTTAAAGAAATGTATAATTATTGCACATTAGAAAAATAGAGGTTCCCAACCTGTTATAGAGCAGAGACACAATGCCCTACCCCCCGACCCCCACCTCCGAGCAAGCATTTTGGCGACAGTGACAAGTTAAAACTCCCCTTTAATGGGACTGGGAGGCCATCTGCATTGACCGTGCAGGGGGAAGAGCGTGGCATTCATCCGAGGGGTGGCATTTGCCCTGGGGATGGTATTCATACTGGGCGTGGCAACCTGAAAACACAAGTTAAAAGTTAATGGAAAGACCCATGTGAACATTTGAAATGCAATATCGTATAGGTGCGTATTCATGTTGCTGTTTGTTTTGTAATGATATGTTTCATTATGTAAAAGCTCCCACTTTTGCACAAGTAGTTCCACATGGCTCTCGTGTGGTGAGAGCAACCATCCTCACCATGTCTACACAGCACCAGCATCAGCCTGGAAGACGCCAAAGTCCAAGACAACACAGCAGGACAAAGCTTTGTGCCCAGAGTTGTCCTGATCTGTTTCCTGATGTGTTTTCTTGTGTTTGTCTCTTAGTTGTAGTTATGGGTTTGACTTTACTAGCTGTGTTCCTTTTATTTTGAAGGTTGCTCTAGTGTCTCCTGTTCTCTTGCGTTGCTGTTACCTGTCTTGTCGCTCTAGCTGTGATTAGTGCAGTTGTGTCACCTGTGTCCCATTTCTGACCCAGTGTTGATACTTTGAATCGATGTTCTTGGCTCCTTGTTTTTCTTGTAAAGTTCTTAGTGCATTTTCTAGTGCTGATCTCCTAGTGTAATGCCTGGGATTCGAACCCTTGCGTGGAAAGCCAACATATTAACCACTAGCCTAAAGGGGAATTCCCCCTTGGTCAGGGGAGGTATTAGGCTATTGGTCATGTCACTACTGCAACACTAACAGGTATTTCCCAGTGGTTTTGTTGTTGTTGATTTATTTCCTCTTGTTCCTGAGTTCTGCCTGCCTCTGTGTTTTTAGATTAGATTAGATTAGATTATACAGTATGTCCTTTATTATCCACAAGGGAAATTCATTTTGCTCGGGTGAATTCATGCATTCAAGATAATAAATAAATATACACCACAGGTAAAACACCCAGCAACAGACAGTAAAAAACAAGAGGCACTACAACTCCACTGCTATAATAGTCACATCCAAATTTAAACTTAAAGGTAGGGTAAGTGATATTTATGGGTAAAACTTTTTTTTTTTGTTAAAAAGGTTAAAGTACTATACTCTGATAGTAATCATTGCTACAGCACGTTTGTTCGGTCACAGGGGTCTCTCCAGCTCTTTAGTAAACAGATTATATAACATTTTCAGGTAGGTGACAACATTTAAGCCAATCAGGAGAGAGTACTGAAAATTCATTTTCTTACTCCTTTTACTGAACAAACACTCTATAGTCTATAGCAATGAGTACTATCAGAATATAGAGCTATTTAACACTTATTTTAACCAAAGCAAATCTCTTACCCTTCTTAAAATAGTATTTAAAAGGAAAGCAATGTCCTCTCCTCACAATGTGTTTGTGTGCATGCTTTCGTGCGTGTATGTACAGTATTTGAGTGTATTCATGGCGTTAGCACACCTGGTCCAGTTGGTCCCAGGTGAGAGGGATCAGGGATTCAGGGGGGCTATGTTTATTAAGGGTTAGGGTTATGGCAGAGAGAATGAAACTGGTCTTCTTGAATAAAATGGCAGCATATCAACTTGCAATGGGCCTGGTCTTCAAGATACTCTGGGGACCAGTGCCTCATGTACCTGTCAAAGTACTTCACAAGAGTGAGAGACGCCCACGGCCACACCAGAGGGAGTTCCACTGATCTCGTCCCCCCCAAATTTGGCACAAACATACTATTCTGCCACCAACATGCAGAGCGCCCTACCACCAGCCATCAAACGGTGCGACTCCCTATCCTCATTCAAAACCAATATGAAAGAGCACCTCTTCTAGCCTGACACCAGAGAGTATACCCTTTATTCTGTAAATGTAGGCTACCTTTTATTGCTCCTGTATTGATGATAATTTGTATTGTACTGTATGTCTTTATGATGAATTGAATACTATAGGACCACAATGGAAACAAGCAAGGCTTTTTTTAAAATCCTTTTAGCATTTCTTGTGTAAAGTACTTGCTGCACTGTTTGCAACTTGTTAATAAATTATTCAATCAATCTTGAACACTTTATCAATCAATCAATCAATCAATCAATCAATCAATCAATCTCCTGCCTGAGCGCAGGACCTTGAAGCAGTGGCTGAGGTTAAAGGAGTAGCTCACCCCAAAAAGTACTTATTTTCTATCAATTACAGCATTGAATTCATGGATATTATTAATTTGATTGAGTCTCCTACTGTGCAGCCACCCGGTCATCGAATTATTGGCTCAGGAATGCGACAAAAACAAAACAAATCAAGGCTTCAAATTGATTGATGATTTTTTGGGTGAACTACTCCTTTAAGTCTCTCGCGATCTTTGTAACCGGTGTGTTTACAAACAAAACGCTTCAGTTTCACCTGCTCTGCCTCCCTTCCTGCGTTTGGCTCCAACACTCTTGACTCTCACCGGGACAAAATCTGGTGTCAGGAGAAGAATCACAGCCTCACAGTTCAGAGCAGTGATCAAACGGAAAAATAAATTACAGAGGACTTTTTGTGCAGGGCATGTATTATCCCCAAGGTGTTCCAATCTACTGCAACTAATTATGGATCGGATCACAAAATGAGGCTTTTGGACAAAGCAACAGTATCTTACACAATTTCCTGAAAGTCACCTGCACAGCTGTGGCCTCTTGCTGCCTTTTTTGGGGGTCAACACCGGATGGTATTACGGTGGCAGTGGGTTGCAACTTGCTTGAGGTTAAGTGTCCCTTAAGTTCACAAACTGTTTTGGGCTCATACCTCAGCTCACCCCCCTAAACAGTCTCACGAGCCAACCTCCAGGAGGTATTGGCTATTTGAAAATAGCCATCTACAAGCTAGCATTGCGTCACGATGAGACACGTTTTGAGCTTGTAGATCCACTGTTTTCTTCTTCTTCTTCACCTTCTTTTTCTTGTTTCTGTCGTCACATCTTGCTCTGTCTTTGTGTTTGTGAGGTTTTAATTATCTCGTAATGTTGTAGTTTCCGAACAATAACATGTAAAAGGGTTTGAGGGCACAACACTCAAATAAAACACATATTAAAACTTTATTGAAAAGTTACCAGGTTCACGGAAAGGTTACGCACATCCATTTGACACAACTTACACACACATACGCACGCACACACACACACACACACACACACACACACACACACACACACACACACACACACACACACACACACACACACACACACACACACACACACACACACACACACACACACACACACACACACACACACACACACACACACACACGCACACACACACATTCAGGACAACACATGAAAAACATAAGTCCACAACAGCTGTGCACAGTTTCTCACCACCAAGACTATGACAAAATACACTCTTTAACGCTGTTATAATGTTTATCTATAAAGCCATTCATCATTCAAACAGTTACCCTGCCAAGCTAAAGTGCAGTAACTACGTTTTTGGACACACCGACTTATCTGTGTATCCCAATGGTCAAATTAGCCTTTGTGATTTTGGGGGATAAACAATTACCTCAAGAACAGATGTACAATTAGTGTAATATAACTTATATGCCGATATCTCATTTGGCTGACCAGTTGAGTCACTTTTAAACCTGTAGTCTGTCACCGTTTCCCAACCTGGGGTCCGGGCTCCCGTTGGGGGGACACCAATAGATCACAGAGTGGCCCTGTGTGTTTGGAGGTAGTCCAACGTTTTAAACATGTTGCACAAATTCATAACTTGCGTTCATCCATTGTCTGCTTGTATGTTCTCTACGCAATGTCAGTCCAACTTGTCATACAGAAAACTGTCACGATCTTGGCCTCTGCCCCTACCCTGTGTGTCCCCCTTCCCTGTGAGTTTAGTTTAGTTTTTCCGTCCTGTCCAGTGTGCCTGTCTTTGTCCTGATGTGACTCTGCCCATGGCCATTCGTCTCCTTGCTCACCCCCTCCCCTCTCCTCTCTGTGCTGTGATGTTGATTGAGAGACTGATTCCACCTGGGCAACCCAGCTGAAGATGGTTGAGTTCATTGTGTTTCTGGTATTTTATTGGACTGCCTATGTTTGTTGCGTTGCCGGATTATTGTCTTGCGTTGCTGCCAGTCTTGTTTGTTATTTGCTTGCATGCATACACCAAAGTCTTTGTTTTTCCTATTTGTTCCCTCTGTTAGAGGTGCACAAGAGTTTGTTTAGTAAAGAGTTGTTGCATACAACCTGGTTGTATGCAAAAACTCTTTACTAAACGAACCTTGTGTGTTCTCTGCATTTTTTGGGAGCGTACCTATGTTCCCTCAGCCCTATGTTCCCTCAAAACTAACATTGACACCAACCCTAACCCTAACCCCAAGCCTAATCTTAAACTGAGGAAACATAGGGCTGAGGGAACATAGGCATGACCCCCATTTTTTTAGGTCCTACCTTTCCTGCTGAGTGCGTTCGTGACAGAAAACATTTTTCACAATGTTTCAAAAGTGACAACACATCTGATCTACCCACATGTTATGAGCTTGTAGATCATTATTTCGGCATTCGTCGTATAACAAATTGGGCTTACGTGGTGTGTGTGTGTGTGTGTGTGTGTGTGTGTGTGTGTGTGTGTGTGTGTGTGTGTGTGTGTGTGTGTGTGTGTGTGTGTGTGTGTGTGTGTGTGTGTGTGTGTGTGTGTGTGTGTGTGTGCGCGCAGATGTAATAATAAAAAAGGTTGGTAACCGCTGATTCGTCATTCAAGTTCATGTAAACAAAAATGCAATATCTTTTTAACCTTTATTTCTCCCTCCCTGACTCACTAATTCTATCCAGCAGCTGTAAACATGTGTGGTTTGGACTCATTGTCTTGTGTTTGTTGGCTGGGCAGAGTGTCTCCCCACCGTCCATACAAAGGGGTTTCCCTGCATCAATCACAGGGCTTAATTTCATTCCATTATTTACAATCACTAGGACGGCACCCTTTGGGCGTCGGCCTATTCAATGCCAGCCTACTCGGGGCCATGCGCGTCGTGAACGATGAAAGTGGGGAATACATGGTCATTATGACCTCTTCTCTCCTGCTTCTCATACCGTATACCTTCTGTTCTCACCCGCTGTTCTTTGAATAGGCTCTATATGCAAAGCAGCCATATTGGAAAGAAATTGGGGCCTCTTCCTTCACAGGCTCCGTTCCATTCTGGTCAAACAGAGTCAGGGTGCTGATATTGTGCATGTTGGCTCACTGGAAACACTCTGCTTCACCAGTGGGTCTCAAAGTGTGGTCCAGGGACCCTCATGGTTCCTTGAGGGGGTTCCAAATGGACCATTGTGCTACATTAAGCGAAACAGAGCCTTCATTAGTATCAATGGTAACACCTGTGAAGGAAGTAAGGAAGAGGCCCAATTTCTTTCCAATATGGCTGCTGTGCATAGAGCCTTGATAAAGATGCCTTCCTTCTCCTCCTCCATCCCGACATTACTGACAATATTCTTTCACATTCCTACATTATGGCTTTTGCATCAGTCCGTGCCCGCCATCTTTTTTCCTACGAGCTCCTGTGAGCTTGTAGATCTGCTATTTTCGCTGAATTTTCACCTGTTATGACAGGCAAGCTAGGGTTCGAGTGGTTAACCCCTTAAACCCTCCTCTAGAGTTAGTAAACTGGTCTGGACCAGAGTTGGTTCTGTACTTGGACTGCTTTTTTACATCTACACCATCTCCTCGCCGAAAATAGCCGATCTACATGCTCACAACGCGCTGCGATGCGATGTGTTGTGAGCTTGTTTTTACAAAATGTAAATACAGCAACGCGTTGATATCGTTATTGTCGGGCAGAAACCTCTTATCTCCATATTTACACAAAAGCATAAAAAGTAGCAGATCCACAAGCTCAAACGTTACTTTTGATGCTTTAGAATTTTAATCCTGAAAAGTAAGAATTTTGGAGGTTTCCACTTGACAGAGACGATATCAAAAAGAAAATTTACTTTGCAATTTGTACTTTTGAATACTTGAGTATTTTTAAAAGCAAGCACAGTACTTGTAACTCAAGTTCAAATTTGACAGAGCAACTTTCACTTGTAAGCTGAGTAATATTTGACACCAGAAGTATCATATACTTTGACTCAAGCTACTGGCGGCTGAGTACTTTTGTGTCCCCGACGTGATTCTGCTCAATGTCTTCACTTCTCTCAGAGACGATAGCTCAGCGTGACACTTAATTAGTGACAGTTAATTAGGCCGATGTGACATTTTTGCCGTGTGTGTCCCCTGGTGGGTGTGGCTGGTATGCGAAGTCGTGACGAGCGAGCGGTTTGCGCAGGAATTGCGTTTCTCAAGGAGGGGAATCCCCATCAGAGTTGTTAATAACAAGCCCATCACTGCACTCCTTCTCGCCCTACACCACGCCCTGTATACCCTACGCCCTATTAAACCAGTGGTTCCCAAACTTCTTCAGCTGAGAGACCCCAAAGGAGAATTGTGGTGTCTCCGCTGTACCCAAACTTACCAAAAATGTCTTATGAATTAACCACATAAGCACTATTCAACAGTGGTGGAAAAAGTACTCATATTTCTTATTTAAGTAAAAGTATCAATTCTGCAATGTAAACATACTCTGTTACAAGTAAAAGTCCGGAATTCAAAATTTATTTGAGTAAAAGTACAAAAGTATTGGCATCAAAATGTACTTAAAGTACCAAAAGTAAAAGTACTCATTATGTTTCAAGTTTTCAAATGTATAAACACCTTTTGAAAATAGCAGATCTACAAGCTCACAATGCGTCGCATCGCGACACATTGTGAGCTTGTAGATGGTCTATTTTCAAATGGCTGAAATGGATATAATGTATGTTTTGTAATCATCAAAATCTACAAAGTAACTAATAACTAACGTTTTCAAATAATTGTAGTGGAGTGAAAGTACAATATTTGCCTCTGAAATGTAGTGGAGTAGAAGTAAAAAGTATTGGAAATTGGAAATACCAGAGTAAAGTACAAATACCTCAAAAGTGCACTTAAGTACAGTACTTGAGTAAATGTACTTAGTTACTTTACACCACTGCTATTCAATAGGGGAAATAGGAGATCTACAAGGTCACAGTTGTGACCTTGTAGATCTGCTATTTTCATTATTTTCACCTATTTGAAATAGGGCTTTAATTTATAATATACTTTTTCCCTTCCTAGGAAAAGTAGTGGGGTCAAAGTCATGACCTTGCCAAAAAAAGGAAGGCGAACCAAAGTAGCCACAGTGCTCAAGCACATGCATGCACACAACACAGCTGCTTCCAATTATCAACATCAAGCCGGCTTGGAAGTGTCTGTCCATGGACGTTAAGCGTCGCATATGTTCTTCATAACATCTTCTGTATTTCCCAATGCCTCGTTAAACAACATACACAAGGGCTACTCATGGGTTTTAAACATGGGTTTATTGAAACCCGTGTGAAAAGTTAAATGGATTGTAGGTCACCATGTCTCTCCGCTGCAGTGCTGGCAATCCTGTGAGATTGGGAGGGTGCCAACTGAATGCTGTAGAGGAGGGGTGTTTTCATGTTTTGTCCTACGTGTTGTCTTATTTTAAAGATTAATTTAACGAAGACATGGACACAAGATGGCCACTTGAAAACAAAAATGATTAAAATGATTATCTTTGCCCGGGGCATAACTGTTGTTGATTTGTGGAGGAAAATGAAACAATTGCATTCTTGGACTGTAGTATATCTTTTTGGAGCCTTTAGCCATCGATCGGCCAACCATACATGGTTCCCCATGGAACAACAATCTTTTCAGATGGGGAGTCTGCAGCTCAAATATCAATGTGGGGGTCCAACTTGACATGAAAATGTTTGAGAACCAGTGTGTTCATTCATTTGAGGAATAACGCTGCATTCTGGCGGCGTTTCCTGTGATGGAGCAGAGACTTGGAGAGCTGCAAATGTTCTGTCCCGTGTGTGTGTGTGTGTGTGTGTGTGTGTGTGTGTGTGTGTGTGTGTGTGTGTGTGTGTGTGTGTGTGTGTGTGTGTGTGTGTGTGTGTGTGTGTGTGTGTGTGTCTCACCTCTCTCAGACATGACTCACGATGACTGGACCATATACCTGCCGTCTGTCTTGTCTTCATGTGGGTCTCTGTACTGTACTGCAGTGTTTCCCAACACCCGGGGTCTCTGGGGTGCCAAAGATCAGAGGGTGGGTGGGGTAAGGGTGGAGGGGGCTTCTTGAGGCCTTCTCTGTTTGGAGGTAGTCCAAAAGTTTTTAGTGGTGGAAAAAGTACTCACATTTCTTACTTAAGTAAAAGTATCAATATTGCAGTGTAGAAATACTCTTTCAGTAAAAGTCCGGAATTAAAAATATACTTGAGTAAAAGTACAAAAGTATTGGTATCAAAGTGTACTTAAAGTACCAAAAGTAAAAGTACAAAAATGTTTGAAAATAGCAGATCTACAAGCTCACAGCTCGTCGCGATGCGACACGTTGTGAACTTGTAGATCGGCTATTTTCAAATAGCCTATGTATAAAATAGGACTAAAGTAGTTAATGTATGTTTTATAAAGTAATAATTTATATCTGCAAAGTAACTAGTAACTAAAGTGTTCAAATAGAATGTATCGAAAGTATTGAAAATGTTAAGTACTCCAGTAAAGTAAAAAATACCTCAAAATTGTACTTAAGTACAGTACTTGAATATATGTACTTAGTTACTTTACACCAGTGGAGGTAGTCCAACAGCATTTAAGCATGTTGCACAAAACCATGACTAACCATGACTCCCACATGTAACATCACTGTGAAGCACACTAATAACATTGTTAAAACGTTTAACCATTTTCACATGCGACTCGCTGTGAGCTTGTAGATTATTTGGTGGCACAGTATATTTTCAGGTGGGGGTCCATGAGCAAATGCATACATGTTGGAGTGTCATATACATTGAGAACCACTGGTTTAAACAACATTAGGAAGCAAGCCCAAATAAGCAACTACACTTTAGAAACAAGGCCAAAAAAAACGCAACCCACAACTATCAATATTTACAAGCGACTCTACAGAAAAAACAAGCCCAAAGTCGTTTATAATAAGCAGACGTTCATGGCAACACTGGTCTCAGGGGATTGATTGATTGATTGATTGATTGAAAACACGTTAACAGTCAGTGATGTAAAGTAACTACAGTAAGTACATTTACTCAAGTACTGTACTTAAGTACACTTTTGAGGAATTTTCACTTTACTGGAGTATATCCAATTGTCAGCACTTTTACTTCTACTCCACTACATCTCAGAGTCAAATATTGTACTTTTACTCCATTACAATTATTTGAAAACTTTAGTTATATTTTTTCGTGAAATCTTTTGAAACATATCCAATTTTCTTCAGAAATTGTGTTTTTTTTATCGCCACTGATGGTAAACACATCAGTCCTTTTTTACCTTGAACGTCAGTCATGGAGCTTTGTAACTGCCAGAGTTAGAAGACACTCAGTTAAAAATATGATCTGAGTTCTGTGTGTGTGTGTGTGTGTGTGTGTGTGTGTGTGTGTGTGTGTGTGTGTGTGTGTGTGTGTGTGTGTGTGTGTGTGTGTGTGTGTGTGTGTGTGTGTGTGTGTGTGTGTGTGTGTGTGTGTGTGTGTGTGTTTGTGCTCGTGCGCGCGTGTGTGTGGCACAGTAACCAAGTCCATGTGTGTCTACTTCCTGTCTTTGCTCCCAGTGACGAGGTAACGGTGGCACAGGAAGTCCTATTGATTTACACACACAAACACACACACACACACACACACACACACACACACACACACACACACACACACACACACACACACACACACACGGTCGCAGATAGATAGTACAGTACATACAAGGGGAGTTTCTTGTTAGTTTCAATTAACACTGCCAGCAGGGAGGGTTTCCCAAATCCTGGCTGACACATGGGTTCAGATAACTCTCTGGTTTATCCCGAACGTGATCCTGTTTAGTTTCAGCCTGATGATGGCGGTATTAATTATGCATTGTAAAAGGACGTCATCGCCCCATAAATCTCAAGACAAGATCGTCAGAGTTTGGGATGTTCCCGTGCGCAAATTACCCAACGCTGTATGACAAATGTATGTCAAATGTATGACAAATCTAGGGGTTAAACCACAGCAGCCACAGATATGTACAATTAGTTCACATTGACACTCGGAGGAGCAGACTCCCTTTTATTGTTATTGTACACACCGAAATTATACTGCCACTCTGTTGGTGTCATTTCAACGCATAAAAACACAAGACACAGACACAACACACAGTTACATTGAAATAATATCAAAAGTGATATTTATATTACTGCTACCCTATCACATTAAAGTCCATACAAGACATGTCCATATACGTAATTCATCAAGGTAGAGTCAATATTACACATATTAAAGTGCAAGGTGAAGGGCAGCATAAACCAATAACTCAGTTTTAGTTTTCTTGTTGGATGTTGTAAGCATCCAAGAGCATTGTGCTCTGCTTAAAGCTAACACTCCACCCCGGATTTGAACCCGGTTTCCTGTGCAAGTGCTGACATTTTTACAATTGAGCTAATAGAGCCTGCCTGCTTGCTCAGGGGATGAATTGAATCTCGACCATCAGGTCAAAATCCGTGTCAGATCCTGTGTCTAGGTGAGACATGACCTTTGACACACGATTTAAATGTCTCAATAGAAGAGCAGGGAGACCAAACTTTTATTGTATTAACTTACTCTACCGTACGGATTGGACACAAACATTTTAGTCAGGTCCTCTCAGGTAGACAGGCAGGAAGACAAGCAGACAGACAGACAGACAGACAGACACCGTGTGTAAACAGTGTCTAAAGAAAACACAATCACTGGACGATTATGGGCAATTAAATGTCCATTAGCAACATTAACACGCTGGCCCCGGTCCACCTTGGAACGTACCTCTCTCTCTCTCTCTCTCTCTCTCTCTCTCACTCACTCATCCTTTTTTTATTACCCCTAAATACACACACACACTCTCTCTCTCTCTCTCTCTCTCTCTCTCTCTCTCTCTCTCTCTCTCTCTCTCTCTCTCTCTCTCTCTCTCTCTCTCTCTCTCTCTCTCTCTCTCTCTCTCTCTCTCTCTCTCTCTCTCTCTCTCTCTCTCTCTCTCTCTCACACACACACACACACACACACACACACACACACACACACACACACACACACACACACACTAGCCTACTACTGATGCCAGTAAGAGAAAGAGAGAGAGAGAGATAGAGAGAGAGAAAATACCAAGTGTGGTATTATTGCAAAATGGCCAGCATTAACGTCAGAATGTGATTTGTTGTGAAACTTTAACACGTTCTGCCCTCAGTTGTCATGTTGCTACAATGTCCAGGTCTTCTGTACTAATTCATAATTTACAATTTAGCCGTTTGGGAGATACTCTAATCCAGAGCGACTTACAAGCAAGGTAAACACATAGAGTAGAATGCAGAGAGGCATTGCAGTGCCTCAGGACAACTAGGATCACAGGTAAACCAAGAAACTATATAGCATCAGTCTCTAAACAATATACCATCAAAATAATAATCTGTACGGTACATTGAAGCTATAGCATATATCTGCTACTTTTGGATACTTTTGTGTGACACTGTAGGATGATCAAGTAGGGCGTTAATTTACGAAAAAACTGTTAAAAGTTGTAATATGGAGATAAGAGGTTTCTGCCCGACAGCAACGGAATATTGAACCAATGATAAACAAGAACTTGTGACTAAAAGCTTTAACAACTACATTGGATCCATTAGAAAACAGGTTATCCCCCCCCCCCCCTTCCTGAAAGTTCCTGAAAAGCAGTGGTGGAAAAGGTACTCACATTTTCTACTTAAGTAAAAGTATCAATACTGCAATGTAGAAATACTCTGTTACAAGTAGAAGGCCCATGTTCAAAATGTTACTTGAGTAAAAGTACAAAAGTATTGGCATCAAAATGTACTTAAAGTACCAAAAGTAAAAGTACAAAAATGTTTGAAAATAGCAGATCTACAAGCTCACAACGCGATGCGACCATAGAGTTAAAAGGATGCGACGCGTTGTGGCCTGTAGATCGGCTATTTTCAA